>NC_034014.1:21422787-21423674 GCF_000346465.2 Prunus persica
GTTTTTTATTGCTTACACAAACCACCACTCAAAACTTTTCTCTATATTCATGTAAACCTGTCTCTTCTCTCTCTCTCCACCCCCCCCCGCGAGAGAGAGAGAGAGAGAGAGAGAGAGAGAGAGAGAGTCTCTCGCATGTGAGTCTCTATCTGAGATTTAGACAGACACCCCCGACATATCCCACGGACCTATATATATATACACAGCGAGAGAGAGAGAGAGAGAGAGAGAGAGAGAGAGAGAGAGAGAGAGAGAGTGTGTGTGTGTGTGTGTAGCAGGTAGCAATTGTGACGTGCTAGTCTTTCGAGAGTTTTTGCTTAGATAAATCCAACTTCCTTGGCTTCTTCTTAGTCTGAATCCAACTTTTTGGGTGGCCATACAGCTTTTCCGGGAAAATACACTCATGTCATTACAATATTTCGTTTGAGGTTACCTCCGTAATTGTGATTGATGATTTTAAAGAAATTAAACATTTTAATTTACATATATGTTTTAACAAAAAAACATTTGACTGCTTACAAAATAAATTTTGATACTTTCACCGAATTATTTATACATACAAACCAAACAAGTGTTCCGCTTTAAGCACTAATTTAAGTTATATCCTCATTCACATTATTATACTAGCGCATTTCATTTTCTTGGAAAGGTATACTTATTCGTCATGCTTTTCATGTATGGACTGAAATGACATTTTCTTGATAAGCTGAGGTACAATTCAGGGATTTCTCAAATAAGGTCTCATTAAAATAAAAAACAGTAAAAAAAAAACTAAATTTTATTTTTACATGCCCAAAATAAAACAATGCTACTTTTTGGCCCCTCCTCCCCCTTTTTTTTTTTTCTTTCTGTATGTGAATCAACGAGGTGAAAGTTATTATGTCTCA
>NC_034014.1:21423894-21429971 GCF_000346465.2 Prunus persica
AAAAATAAATAAAAGCATACAGAGACATAATATATTTATATTTTTAAAATTAAATGATGAAGGTGAATGTGCTGTTTCCATCTAAATTAAGAGCGAAAGGCTTAATTAGGACCACTAGATTGAATGGAGCCAGACAATATTAATGCCCATTTGGCATTTCTTATCGTTCCTTTCAAGATGCATGCTAGTTTAAAAAATTGGAGTCATTAATGGGCTAGAAATCAAGGAGTATCAATAAGAAATCAGGGAGTTTATAACATGCTTTAAAATAAATTAAATACAAAACATGAAGGTAGATCGCATATATTGTAATTTAGTTAATAAAAATAGAGGATATATATCTTACCAGTTTAGGTTTTAGTTAGATGGTTAAAATTATGTGAGTTTATGTCTAGGATATAAAAGTTGTAAAGACATCTATATGAAGAACCCAAGATGCGGAAAGCCTGAGCACACAAAAATGACAAAAAGCCAAGATAATTTTATTCAAATAAAAAAGGGTACATAAGCTTGAAATTGGAAATGACGATCTAGTGTAGTAGGGGAGGAGCCCCCCTACCTAGCCAACTTAAGGATCTTAGATAATACTTTTAATAATTAATAATATTATGGAATAGGGTTGAAAAAAAACCAACATAAGCAATGGCAATGATGACGGTCGCCAAATAGTTTGCAGATTCCTCCTTTCTCACAATCTGAAGTGCAAAATGTCCAGCATTTTCCACCGTTTGGGTTGTCATCCGCACCAGGGACACAATTTCCAAGTTCAGGATGATCAGTACAACACTTAGACCCTTCAACAGTTGCAATCTTCCAAATTGAAATTAAGAAAAAAAAAAGGACAATTAATTAATTCGCCAAAAAAATTATAGTCTTATTATGAAATGAACCAAAAATTGAAAAACTAAAAGCCTCTTGAACAAACTCTGCAATATATAAAATTATATTTCAAAATATTTACAAGAAAAATAAGTGTAGACATGAGTTTACGCACTTGAACAAACTCTAGATTCTTAGTTTAAAAGTAATTAAAATTGATCCAATTTGGGTTTTCTATTGACTCATACATTGATATGATCAACGAAAACGGAAAAAAAAGCCCTAATAGCTTGCATGCATGGACATCTGTTTGACCATATATATAGGAGATTGTAAATACTTTAATTGAAAAGCCTAACTAACAGGAAAAAAATAAAATATAAATGATTGAAGATCATTGAAACAAACCATTGGTGGTTGATAAGAGCACCAAAATAATGACTAAACAAGGGATTGTAAACTTAGCCATCCTTTTTTCTTGAATTTACTTCACTTGTTCTGCTAAAAAGTTGAGACAATGTGCGATTTATATAGAGAGTCCAAATACATAGTCATAAATATATAATTACGTTCAAAATATATATGGTATTTTTAGGGAATTAATTGACCTTAATTATTTTGTTACAAATGCTACAAATATATAAAGCTGAGTTGACTTCTGAGAATTAAGCCTAGTCAGCAAAAATGCTCCCTAATTACGTTGTTACAAACGCTACCAATATATAAAGCTAAGTTAACTATTGAAACGTTTGAGAATTAACCCAGTCTTAATCTTTTATGGGGTTTTTATCATTATTTTGAAATCAATTATCTTACTTTCAAGATGCATGCTAGTTATTCCTGGTATGATACTTTCTTTTTAAAAAATTGGAGTCATTAATGTGCTAGAAATCAGGGAGTATCAATAAGAAATTAAGGAGTTTATGACATGCTTTAAAATAAATTAAATACAAAACATGAAGGTAGATCGCATATATTGTAATTTAGTTAATAATAATAGAGCATATATATCTTACCAATTTAGGTTTTAATTAGATGGTTAAAATTATGTGAGTTTATGTCTAGAATATAAAAGTAGTAAAGACAGCTATGTGAAGAACCCAAGACGGCACATTGCAACGGAAAGCCTGAGCACACAGAAATGACAAAATGCCAAGATAATTTTATTCAACTAAAGAAGGGTACATAAGCTTGAAATTGGAAATAACGATCTAGTCTAGTAGGGGAGGAGCCCCCCACCTACCCAACTTAAGGATCTTAGATAAAACTGTTAACTAATTAATAATATTATGGAATAGAGTTGAAAGAAAATCAACACAAGCAGTGGCAATGATGACGATCGCCAAATAGTTTGCAGATTCCTCCTTTCTCACAATCTGAAGTGCAAAATGTCCAGCATTTTCCACCGTTTGGGTTGTCATCCGCACCAGGGAAACACTTTCCAAGTTCAGGATGATCAGTACAACACTTGGACCCATCAACAGTTGCAATCTTCCAAACTGAAATTATAAACAAAAAAAAAAGAGAGAGAGACAATTAATTAATTCTCCAAAAAAATTATAGTCTTATTATGAAATGAACCAAAAATTAAAAAACAAAAAGCCTCTTGAACAAACGCTGCAATATATAAAATTATATTACAAAATATTTATGGGAAAAACAAGTGTAGACATGAGTTTACGCACTTGAACAAACTCTAGATTCTTAGATTAAAAGTAATTAAAATTGATCCAATTTGAATTTTTTATCGACTCATACATTGATACGATCAACCAAAAAGGAAAAAGAAAAAAAAAACCTAATAGCTTGCATGCATGAACATCTGTTTGACCATATATATAGGAGATTGTAAATACTTTAATTGAAAAGCCTAACTAACAGGAAAAAAATAAAATATAAATGATTGAAGATCATTGAAACAAACCATTGGTGGTTGATAAGAGCACCAAAATAATGACTAAACAAGGGATTGTAAACTTAGCCATCCTTTTTTCTTGAATTTACTTCACTTGTTCTGCTAAAAAGTTGAGACAATGTGCGATTTATATAGAGAGTCCAAATACATAGTCATAAATATATAATTACGTTCAAAATATATATGGTATTTTTAGGGAATTAATTGACCTTAATTATTTTGTTACAAATGCTACAAATATATAAAGCTGAGTTGACTTCTGAGAATTAAGCCTAGTCTTCAATCACGTCGGCTGCAAAACTAGGAAAGGAAATGCATACTGTCTTTCTTTTATGGGGTTATAGTTATGGAAAGGAAACGCATACTTTCTTTCTTTTATGGGGTCATTGTTATTTCGGAATCAATTATCTTTCCTTTCAAGATGCACTAGTTATTCCTGGTATGATACGACCCCTAGGATCATTTTTGTTCTTGTAATTTGCTTTATTTTGTTAATCAAAAAAGTTGTCGATTCTTCTATAAAAAGAAAAAGAAAATCAAGCATAAATTATATCTTTTCCATACAATACTATCAAATTTTACACATGTTATGCATGTGAGTTCCATCTTAAAATCCGTAATTTAATATATGAAAATTTTAGAATTAGATTAATTAGAGAGGAGTAGTTGATTTCTCTCTCTCTCTCTCTCTCTCTCTCTCTCTCCAGTTTCTCACTTGCCCAATTCAAGACTTTCCCTATAGATAGATATGACCCATATAGATACAGAGAGCTTCAGTTGACGAATCCCTCAAAAAATTTTATTTGAGGGACACCCATATAGGTCCCACTAAACCCTCAATAGGAGGGGATTGTATATACCACTAGTAAAAAAAACCCCTTGCGCGATCAAATTGTGCGCGACGAAAAACTATTCGTCGCTCAAAGTCACTTTGCGCGACGAAACTCAAAACTTCATCGCTCAAAGTCTTGCGCGACCAAATTTTGCGGGACGAAAAACAATTGGTCGAGCAAAGTCACTTCGCGCGACAAACTTTTGCCCGACGACAATACATCGTCGCTCAAAGTCTTGCGCGACCAAATTTTGCGCGACAACAATACATCGTCGCTCAAAGTGACTTTGCGCGACGAAACAATAAACTTCGTCGCGCAAAGTCCTTATAAAAATAAAAAATATTTTTTTTAAATCTTTGCATGACGTAATCCAAACATTTCGTCGCCTAAACCAATTTATTTTTGTTTTTTATTTTGTATGCATAACACTTAAGAAATTAAATAGTATATATATTTATTAAATAGCTTTAAATTTATTATTTTAGATCGGATCGGATTTTTGTTAGAAAAATATATTATTGTTGTTCAGATTGAGTTTTTGTTAGAAAATATATATTTTAAATTGACAATCGAATTAGTTCATTGTATTCATATAGGGTCAAGGAGTGTAGTTGTAAAAAATCATCAAAATCGGAGCTAAAATAACCGTTAAATCGTGATTTTTCATTATAACCGTCGAAAAATTTTGTCCCATTACTTGATCTCTGAATGTTTATTTTTTTAGATTTTTGGCGTATATGATCTCGAAGTATAAACAAACAAGTTTGACGGTTGGATCGTTGAAACTAGTTTTGGTGAATGCATATGCCATCAAAACAATATATTCACTAACAATTAAGAGTTTATTTATACGTTCGTTAAATATAACATAAGATTTTGTGGTATCCACTAGTGTAAATATTTTATATTGAAGAACAAATTCAGTCATTGTATTCATATAGGGTCAAGGAGTGTAGCTGTAAAAAATCATCAAAATCGGAGTTAAAATAACCATTAAATCATGATTTTTCATTTATAACCGTAAAAAAGTTTTGTCCCCTTACTTGATCTCTGAATGTTTATTTTTTCCAATTTTTGGCGTATATGATCTCGAAGTATAAACAAACAAATTTGACGGTTGGATCATTGAAACTAGTTTCGTAGAATGTGTATGCCATCAAAATAATATATTCACTAACAATTAAGAGTTTTTTTTATACTTTCGTTAAATATAACATAAGATTTTGTGGTATCCACTAGTGTAAATATTTTAAATTGAAGATCAAATTCAGTCATTGTATTCATATATGGTCAAGGAATGTAGCTGTAAAAAAAATCATCAAAATCGGAGTTAAAATAACCGTTAAATCGTAATTTTTCATTTATAACCATCGAAAAGTTTTGTCCCGTTACTAGATTTCTGAATGTTTGTTTTTTGCGATTTTTGGGGTATACGATCTTGAAGTATATACAAACAAGTCTGATGGTTGGATTGTTGAATGGTGTGTGTATATATATTTATTTATTAAGTAGCTTTAAATTTATTTATTTTGCACGTATAACACTTAAGAAATTGAATAGTATATATATTTATTAAGCAGCTTTAACCTTATTTATATTTTAAATTGTAAAATAAAATAATTTTATTTTTATTATTCATAACAATTATTTTTATAAATATTGTGCTACGAACTAATTTTTCGTCTCTCAAAAGTTTGCGCGACCAACAGTTTGTAGCGCAAAACTCTAAAAATTTGGACGGGTACCAAAAATGGGACGCGGGATTTTTTGTCTCTCAAAACTTTGCGCGACCAATATATATTTTTCGTCTCG
The DNA here is from genome assembly GCF_000346465.2 of Prunus persica. Classification (NCBI taxonomy): domain Eukaryota; kingdom Viridiplantae; phylum Streptophyta; class Magnoliopsida; order Rosales; family Rosaceae; genus Prunus; species Prunus persica. The sequence continues at coordinate 21,429,274 of NC_034014.1, forward strand.
CAAAAATTTGGGCGGGTACCAAAAATCAGACGCGGGAATTTTTTTAGACTTTGCACGACCAATATGTATTTTTCGTCGCAAAAAAATTTAAAAATTTTGGCGGGTACCAAAAATGGGACGCGGGGATTTTTATTTTTTTAAAATAATTTTTTTAGACTTTGCGCGACCAATATTCCTATATTCGTCGCGCAAAACTTTGCGCGACCAACAATATTTTTCGTCGCGCAAAGTGATACGGTTTTTAAAACCGAAATAACTCCTCCACCATTTTCTCAATGTCTTTCTCTACTCTTACCTCTCCTTTCTCTTTTCCTCTCCCCAAATCCCACCATTTCTCTCACTCACTCTTCTCACTTAATTTCTCATCTCTCTCTTCACTATCTCTCACTCTCTCTCACTCACTCTCTCATCTCTCTCACTCACTCTCTCATCTCTCTATCACTATCTTCTCTAATTCTCTCACACTCACTTCTCCCTCTCATTCTCACTCACTCCCAATCTTGCCAAAAGGTATATTCTCTCCAAATTTTAAATTTTTTTCATTAATATGTGTTTTTGGAGTTAATTTTGAGTTTGTGTGGGTTTTGGGGTTGAGTAAAGGGGAGGGATTGGAGTTTGGGTTGGATTTGTGGTATAACAATTTTAGGGGAGATTATGCCTTCTTTTTCTTTTTTTTTTGGTTATTTGACCATATTTAT